>NW_026542685.1:10000-45000 GCF_028750875.1 Macrosteles quadrilineatus | reverse complement strand
CGTCGTCGTCGTCGTCGTCGTCGTCGTCGTCGTCGTCGTCGTCGTCGTCGTCGTCGTCGTCGTCGTCGTCGTCGTCGTCGTCGTCGTCGTCGTCGTCGTCGTCGTCGTCGTCGTCGTCGTCGTCGTCGTCGTCGTCGTCGTCGTCGTCGTCGTCGTCGTCGTCGTCGTCGTCGTCGTCGTCGTCGTCGTCGTCGTCGTCGTCGTCGTCGTCGTCGTCGTCGTCGTCGTCGTCGTCGTCGTCGTCGTCGTCGTCGTCGTCGTCGTCGTCGTCGTCGTCGTCGTCGTCGTCGTCGTCGTCGTCGTCGTCGTCGTCGTCGTCGTCGTCGTCGTCGTCGTCGTCGTCGTCGTCGTCGTCGTCGTCGTCGTCGTCGTCGTCGTCGTCGTCGTCGTCGTCGTCGTCGTCGTCGTCGTCGTCGTCGTCGTCGTCGTCGTCGTCGTCGTCGTCGTCGTCGTCGTCGTCGTCGTCGTCGTCGTCGTCGTCGTCGTCGTCTACATTTTTACATTTTACATATTTACATGTTACATTTTAACATTTTTTATGATCAAGTCTTTCCCTTGCAACTGACCTGGTAGCCTCGTCTAGTATGAGGATGGATGGGATTTTCAGTAGAGCGCGGGCGATAGCTATCCTCTGTTTCTGGCCCCCAGACACGGTAACTCCTCTCTCCCCCAGAATGGTACTGTAGCCATCAGGGAACTGTCGGATAAAACTGTCAGCATTGGCCAGCCCAGCAGCCTCGTACACCTGTGACAAAGATTAATTAAATTAGTAATACCAAACTAGTGACAGGTAATACAAACAAAGTAACATAGAATCAAACCAGCTACCTTCTAATTACAAGGCGAGTACAGCAGTACTATAATCACTCAACCACCAAGCTGACATAAAAACTTTTACTCATACCAGTACTCATAACGTTTTTAATGTGTTACATTTTAACAAGTTACCTTTAAGCATGTTACATTTTAAAAGGTTACAATTTTACATGTTACATTTTTACATGTTACATTTAAGCATGTTACATTTTAAAATGTTACATTTTAACACGTTACATTTTTACACCTGTGACAAAGATTAATTAAATTAGTAATACCAAACTAGTGACAGGTAATACAAACAAAGTAACATAGAATCAAACCAGCTACCTTCTAATTACAAGGCGAGTACAGCAGTACTATAATCACTCAACCACCAAGCTGACATAAAAACTTTTACTCATACCAGTACTCATAACGTTTTTAATGTGTTACATTTTAACAAGTTACCTTTAAGCATGTTACATTTTAAAAGGTTACAATTTTACAAGTTACATTTTTACATGTTACATTTTAATATGTTACATTTTAACACGTTACATTTAAGCATGTTACATTTTAAAATGTTACATTTTAACACGTTACATTTTAACATGTTACATTTTTACTTCTTATATTTCCACATGTTACATTTTTACATGTTACATTTTAACATGTTTTACGATCAAGTCATTCCCTTGCAACTGACCTGGTAGCCTCGTCTAGTATGAGGATGGATGGGATTTTCAGTAGAGCGCGGGCGATAGCTATCCTCTGTTTCTGGCAGCCCAGCAGCCTCGTACACCTGTGACAAAGATTAATTAAATTAGTAATACCAAACTAGTGACAGGTAATACAAACAAAGTAACATAGAATCAAACCAGCTACCTTCTGATTACAAGGCGAGTACAGCAGTACTATAATCACTCAACCACCAAGCTGACATAAAAACCGTCGTCGTCGTCGTCGTCGTCGTCGTCGTCGTCGTCGTCGTCGTCGTCGTCGTCGTCGTCGTCGTCGTCGTCGTCGTCGTCGTCGTCGTCGTCGTCGTCGTCGTCGTCGTCGTCGTCGTCGTCGTCGTCGTCGTCGTCGTCGTCGTCGTCGTCGTCGTCGTCGTCGTCGTCGTCGTCGTCGTCGTCGTCGTCGTCGTCGTCGTCGTCGTCGTCGTCGTCGTCGTCGTCGTCGTCGTCGTCGTCGTCGTCGTCGTCGTCGTCGTCGTCGTCGTCGTCGTCGTCGTCGTCGTCGTCGTCGTCGTCGTCGTCGTCGTCGTCGTCGTCTACATTTTTACATTTTACATATTTACATGTTACATTTTAACATTTTTTATGATCAAGTCTTTCCCTTGCAACTGACCTGGTAGCCTCGTCTAGTATGAGGATGGATGGGATTTTCAGTAGAGCGCGGGCGATAGCTATCCTCTGTTTCTGGCCCCCAGACACGGTAACTCCTCTCTCCCCCAGAATGGTACTGTAGCCATCAGGGAACTGTCGGATAAAACTGTCAGCATTGGCCAGCCCAGCAGCCTCGTACACCTGTGACAAAGATTAATTAAATTAGTAATACCAAACTAGTGACAGGTAATACAAACAAAGTAACATAGAATCAAACCAGCTACCTTCTAATTACAAGGCGAGTACAGCAGTACTATAATCACTCAACCACCAAGCTGACATAAAAACTTTTACTCATACCAGTACTCATAACGTTTTTAATGTGTTACATTTTAACAAGTTACCTTTAAGCATGTTACATTTTAAAAGGTTACAATTTTACATGTTACATTTTTACATGTTACATTTAAGCATGTTACATTTTAAAATGTTACATTTTAACACGTTACATTTTAACATGTTACATTTTTACTTCTTATATTTCCACATGTTACATTTTTACATGTTACATTTTAACATGTTTTACGATCAAGTCATTCCCTTGCAACTGACCTGGTAGCCTCGTCTAGTATGAGGATGGATGGGATTTTCAGTAGAGCGCGGGCGATAGCTATCCTCTGTTTCTGGCCCCCAGACACGGTAACTCCTCTCTCCCCCAGAATGGTACTGTAGCCATCAGGGAACTGTCGGATAAAACTGTCAGCATTGGCCAGCCCAGCAGCCTCGTACACCTGTGACAAAGATTAATTAAATTAGTAATACCAAACTAGTGACAGGTAATACAAACAAAGTAACATAGAATCAAACCAGCTACCTTCTAATTACAAGGCGAGTACAGCAGTACTATAATCACTCAACCACCAAGCTGACATAAAAACTTTTACTCATACCAGTACTCATAACGTTTTTAATGTGTTACATTTTAACAAGTTACCTTTAAGCATGTTACATTTTAAAAGGTTACAATTTTACAAGTTACATTTTTACATGTTACATTTTAATATGTTACATTTTAACACGTTACATTTAAGCATGTTACATTTTAAAATGTTACATTTTAACACGTTACATTTTAACATGTTACATTTTTACTTCTTATATTTCCACATGTTACATTTTTACATGTTACATTTTAACATGTTTTACGATCAAGTCATTCCCTTGCAACTGACCTGGTAGCCTCGTCTAGTATGAGGATGGATGGGATTTTCAGTAGAGCGCGGGCGATAGCTATCCTCTGTTTCTGGCCCCCAGACACGGTAACTCCTCTCTCCCCCAGAATGGTACTGTAGCCATCAGGGAACTGTCGGATAAAACTGTCAGCATTGGCCAGCCCAGCAGCCTCGTACACCTGTGACAAAGATTAATTAAATTAGTAATACCAAACTAGTGACAGGTAATACAAACAAAGTAACATAGAATCAAACCAGCTACCTTCTGATTACAAGGCGAGTACAGCAGTACTATAATCACTCAACCACCAAGCTGACATAAAAACCGTCGTCGTCGTCGTCGTCGTCGTCGTCGTCGTCGTCGTCGTCGTCGTCGTCGTCGTCGTCGTCGTCGTCGTCGTCGTCGTCGTCGTCGTCGTCGTCGTCGTCGTCGTCGTCGTCGTCGTCGTCGTCGTCGTCGTCGTCGTCGTCGTCGTCGTCGTCGTCGTCGTCGTCGTCGTCGTCGTCGTCGTCGTCGTCGTCGTCGTCGTCGTCGTCGTCGTCGTCGTCGTCGTCGTCGTCGTCGTCGTCGTCGTCGTCGTCGTCGTCGTCGTCGTCGTCGTCGTCGTCGTCGTCGTCGTCGTCGTCGTCGTCGTCGTCGTCGTCGTCGTCGTCGTCGTCGTCGTCGTCGTCGTCGTCGTCGTCGTCGTCGTCGTCGTCGTCGTCGTCGTCGTCGTCGTCGTCGTCGTCGTCGTCGTCGTCGTCGTCGTCGTCGTCGTCGTCGTCGTCGTCGTCGTCGTCGTCGTCGTCGTCGTCTACATTTTTACATTTTACATATTTACATGTTACATTTTAACATTTTTTATGATCAAGTCTTTCCCTTGCAACTGACCTGGTAGCCTCGTCTAGTATGAGGATGGATGGGATTTTCAGTAGAGCGCGGGCGATAGCTATCCTCTGTTTCTGGCCCCCAGACACGGTAACTCCTCTCTCCCCCAGAATGGTACTGTAGCCATCAGGGAACTGTCGGATAAAACTGTCAGCATTGGCCAGCCCAGCAGCCTCGTACACCTGTGACAAAGATTAATTAAATTAGTAATACCAAACTAGTGACAGGTAATACAAACAAAGTAACATAGAATCAAACCAGCTACCTTCTAATTACAAGGCGAGTACAGCAGTACTATAATCACTCAACCACCAAGCTGACATAAAAACTTTTACTCATACCAGTACTCATAACGTTTTTAATGTGTTACATTTTAACAAGTTACCTTTAAGCATGTTACATTTTAAAAGGTTACAATTTTACATGTTACAAAGGTTACAATTTTACATGTTACATTTTTACATGTTACATTTAAGCATGTTACATTTTAAAATGTTACATTTTAACACGTTACATTTTTACACCTGTGACAAAGATTAATTAAATTAGTAATACCAAACTAGTGACAGGTAATACAAACAAAGTAACATAGAATCAAACCAGCTACCTTCTAATTACAAGGCGAGTACAGCAGTACTATAATCACTCAACCACCAAGCTGACATAAAAACTTTTACTCATACCAGTACTCATAACGTTTTTAATGTGTTACATTTTAACAAGTTACCTTTAAGCATGTTACATTTTAAAAGGTTACAATTTTACAAGTTACATTTTTACATGTTACATTTTAATATGTTACATTTTAACACGTTACATTTAAGCATGTTACATTTTAAAATGTTACATTTTAACACGTTACATTTTAACATGTTACATTTTTACTTCTTATATTTCCACATGTTACATTTTTACATGTTACATTTTAACATGTTTTACGATCAAGTCATTCCCTTGCAACTGACCTGGTAGCCTCGTCTAGTATGAGGATGGATGGGATTTTCAGTAGAGCGCGGGCGATAGCTATCCTCTGTTTCTGGCAGCCCAGCAGCCTCGTACACCTGTGACAAAGATTAATTAAATTAGTAATACCAAACTAGTGACAGGTAATACAAACAAAGTAACATAGAATCAAACCAGCTACCTTCTGATTACAAGGCGAGTACAGCAGTACTATAATCACTCAACCACCAAGCTGACATAAAAACCGTCGTCGTCGTCGTCGTCGTCGTCGTCGTCGTCGTCGTCGTCGTCGTCGTCGTCGTCGTCGTCGTCGTCGTCGTCGTCGTCGTCGTCGTCGTCGTCGTCGTCGTCGTCGTCGTCGTCGTCGTCGTCGTCGTCGTCGTCGTCGTCGTCGTCGTCGTCGTCGTCGTCGTCGTCTACATTTTTACATTTTACATATTTACATGTTACATTTTAACATTTTTTATGATCAAGTCTTTCCCTTGCAACTGACCTGGTAGCCTCGTCTAGTATGAGGATGGATGGGATTTTCAGTAGAGCGCGGGCGATAGCTATCCTCTGTTTCTGGCCCCCAGACACGGTAACTCCTCTCTCCCCCAGAATGGTACTGTAGCCATCAGGGAACTGTCGGATAAAACTGTCAGCATTGGCCAGCCCAGCAGCCTCGTACACCTGTGACAAAGATTAATTAAATTAGTAATACCAAACTAGTGACAGGTAATACAAACAAAGTAACATAGAATCAAACCAGCTACCTTCTAATTACAAGGCGAGTACAGCAGTACTATAATCACTCAACCACCAAGCTGACATAAAAACTTTTACTCATACCAGTACTCATAACGTTTTTAATGTGTTACATTTTAACAAGTTACCTTTAAGCATGTTACATTTTAAAAGGTTACAATTTTACATGTTACATTTTTACATGTTACATTTAAGCATGTTACATTTTAAAATGTTACATTTTAACACGTTACATTTTAACATGTTACATTTTTACTTCTTATATTTCCACATGTTACATTTTTACATGTTACATTTTAACATGTTTTACGATCAAGTCATTCCCTTGCAACTGACCTGGTAGCCTCGTCTAGTATGAGGATGGATGGGATTTTCAGTAGAGCGCGGGCGATAGCTATCCTCTGTTTCTGGCCCCCAGACACGGTAACTCCTCTCTCCCCCAGAATGGTACTGTAGCCATCAGGGAACTGTCGGATAAAACTGTCAGCATTGGCCAGCCCAGCAGCCTCGTACACCTGTGACAAAGATTAATTAAATTAGTAATACCAAACTAGTGACAGGTAATACAAACAAAGTAACATAGAATCAAACCAGCTACCTTCTAATTACAAGGCGAGTACAGCAGTACTATAATCACTCAACCACCAAGCTGACATAAAAACTTTTACTCATACCAGTACTCATAACGTTTTTAATGTGTTACATTTTAACAAGTTACCTTTAAGCATGTTACATTTTAAAAGGTTACAATTTTACAAGTTACATTTTTACATGTTACATTTTAATATGTTACATTTTAACACGTTACATTTAAGCATGTTACATTTTAAAATGTTACATTTTAACACGTTACATTTTAACATGTTACATTTTTACTTCTTATATTTCCACATGTTACATTTTTACATGTTACATTTTAACATGTTTTACGATCAAGTCATTCCCTTGCAACTGACCTGGTAGCCTCGTCTAGTATGAGGATGGATGGGATTTTCAGTAGAGCGCGGGCGATAGCTATCCTCTGTTTCTGGCCCCCAGACACGGTAACTCCTCTCTCCCCCAGAATGGTACTGTAGCCATCAGGGAACTGTCGGATAAAACTGTCAGCATTGGCCAGCCCAGCAGCCTCGTACACCTGTGACAAAGATTAATTAAATTAGTAATACCAAACTAGTGACAGGTAATACAAACAAAGTAACATAGAATCAAACCAGCTACCTTCTGATTACAAGGCGAGTACAGCAGTACTATAATCACTCAACCACCAAGCTGACATAAAAACCGTCGTCGTCGTCGTCGTCGTCGTCGTCGTCGTCGTCGTCGTCGTCGTCGTCGTCGTCGTCGTCGTCGTCGTCGTCGTCGTCGTCGTCGTCGTCGTCGTCGTCGTCGTCGTCTACATTTTTACATTTTACATATTTACATGTTACATTTTAACATTTTTTATGATCAAGTCTTTCCCTTGCAACTGACCTGGTAGCCTCGTCTAGTATGAGGATGGATGGGATTTTCAGTAGAGCGCGGGCGATAGCTATCCTCTGTTTCTGGCCCCCAGACACGGTAACTCCTCTCTCCCCCAGAATGGTACTGTAGCCATCAGGGAACTGTCGGATAAAACTGTCAGCATTGGCCAGCCCAGCAGCCTCGTACACCTGTGACAAAGATTAATTAAATTAGTAATACCAAACTAGTGACAGGTAATACAAACAAAGTAACATAGAATCAAACCAGCTACCTTCTGATTACAAGGCGAGTACAGCAGTACTATAATCACTCAACCACCAAGCTGACATAAAAACCGTCGTCGTCGTCGTCGTCGTCGTCGTCGTCGTCGTCGTCGTCGTCGTCGTCGTCGTCGTCGTCGTCGTCGTCTACATTTTTACATTTTACATATTTACATGTTACATTTTAACATTTTTTATGATCAAGTCTTTCCCTTGCAACTGACCTGGTAGCCTCGTCTAGTATGAGGATGGATGGGATTTTCAGTAGAGCGCGGGCGATAGCTATCCTCTGTTTCTGGCCCCCAGACACGGTAACTCCTCTCTCCCCCAGAATGGTACTGTAGCCATCAGGGAACTGTCGGATAAAACTGTCAGCATTGGCCAGCCCAGCAGCCTCGTACACCTGTGACAAAGATTAATTAAATTAGTAATACCAAACTAGTGACAGGTAATACAAACAAAGTAACATAGAATCAAACCAGCTACCTTCTAATTACAAGGCGAGTACAGCAGTACTATAATCACTCAACCACCAAGCTGACATAAAAACTTTTACTCATACCAGTACTCATAACGTTTTTAATGTGTTACATTTTAACAAGTTACCTTTAAGCATGTTACATTTTAAAAGGTTACAATTTTACATGTTACATTTTTACATGTTACATTTAAGCATGTTACATTTTAAAATGTTACATTTTAACACGTTACATTTTAACATGTTACATTTTTACTTCTTATATTTCCACATGTTACATTTTTACATGTTACATTTTAACATGTTTTACGATCAAGTCATTCCCTTGCAACTGACCTGGTAGCCTCGTCTAGTATGAGGATGGATGGGATTTTCAGTAGAGCGCGGGCGATAGCTATCCTCTGTTTCTGGCCCCCAGACACGGTAACTCCTCTCTCCCCCAGAATGGTACTGTAGCCATCAGGGAACTGTCGGATAAAACTGTCAGCATTGGCCAGCCCAGCAGCCTCGTACACCTGTGACAAAGATTAATTAAATTAGTAATACCAAACTAGTGACAGGTAATACAAACAAAGTAACATAGAATCAAACCAGCTACCTTCTAATTACAAGGCGAGTACAGCAGTACTATAATCACTCAACCACCAAGCTGACATAAAAACTTTTACTCATACCAGTACTCATAACGTTTTTAATGTGTTACATTTTAACAAGTTACCTTTAAGCATGTTACATTTTAAAAGGTTACAATTTTACAAGTTACATTTTTACATGTTACATTTTAATATGTTACATTTTAACACGTTACATTTAAGCATGTTACATTTTAAAATGTTACATTTTAACACGTTACATTTTAACATGTTACATTTTTACTTCTTATATTTCCACATGTTACATTTTTACATGTTACATTTTAACATGTTTTACGATCAAGTCATTCCCTTGCAACTGACCTGGTAGCCTCGTCTAGTATGAGGATGGATGGGATTTTCAGTAGAGCGCGGGCGATAGCTATCCTCTGTTTCTGGCCCCCAGACACGGTAACTCCTCTCTCCCCCAGAATGGTACTGTAGCCATCAGGGAACTGTCGGATAAAACTGTCAGCATTGGCCAGCCCAGCAGCCTCGTACACCTGTGACAAAGATTAATTAAATTAGTAATACCAAACTAGTGACAGGTAATACAAACAAAGTAACATAGAATCAAACCAGCTACCTTCTGATTACAAGGCGAGTACAGCAGTACTATAATCACTCAACCACCAAGCTGACATAAAAACCGTCGTCGTCGTCGTCGTCGTCGTCGTCGTCGTCGTCGTCGTCGTCGTCGTCGTCGTCGTCGTCGTCGTCGTCGTCGTCTACATTTTTACATTTTACATATTTACATGTTACATTTTAACATTTTTTATGATCAAGTCTTTCCCTTGCAACTGACCTGGTAGCCTCGTCTAGTATGAGGATGGATGGGATTTTCAGTAGAGCGCGGGCGATAGCTATCCTCTGTTTCTGGCCCCCAGACACGGTAACTCCTCTCTCCCCCAGAATGGTACTGTAGCCATCAGGGAACTGTCGGATAAAACTGTCAGCATTGGCCAGCCCAGCAGCCTCGTACACCTGTGACAAAGATTAATTAAATTAGTAATACCAAACTAGTGACAGGTAATACAAACAAAGTAACATAGAATCAAACCAGCTACCTTCTGATTACAAGGCGAGTACAGCAGTACTATAATCACTCAACCACCAAGCTGACATAAAAACCGTCGTCGTCGTCGTCGTCGTCTACATTTTTACATTTTACATATTTACATGTTACATTTTAACATTTTTTATGATCAAGTCTTTCCCTTGCAACTGACCTGGTAGCCTCGTCTAGTATGAGGATGGATGGGATTTTCAGTAGAGCGCGGGCGATAGCTATCCTCTGTTTCTGGCCCCCAGACACGGTAACTCCTCTCTCCCCCAGAATGGTACTGTAGCCATCAGGGAACTGTCGGATAAAACTGTCAGCATTGGCCAGCCCAGCAGCCTCGTACACCTGTGACAAAGATTAATTAAATTAGTAATACCAAACTAGTGACAGGTAATACAAACAAAGTAACATAGAATCAAACCAGCTACCTTCTGATTACAAGGCGAGTACAGCAGTACTATAATCACTCAACCACCAAGCTGACATAAAAACCGTCGTCGTCGTCGTCGTCGTCGTCGTCGTCGTCGTCGTCGTCGTCGTCGTCGTCGTCGTCGTCGTCGTCTACATTTTTACATTTTACATATTTACATGTTACATTTTAACATTTTTTATGATCAAGTCTTTCCCTTGCAACTGACCTGGTAGCCTCGTCTAGTATGAGGATGGATGGGATTTTCAGTAGAGCGCGGGCGATAGCTATCCTCTGTTTCTGGCCCCCAGACACGGTAACTCCTCTCTCCCCCAGAATGGTACTGTAGCCATCAGGGAACTGTCGGATAAAACTGTCAGCATTGGCCAGCCCAGCAGCCTCGTACACCTGTGACAAAGATTAATTAAATTAGTAATACCAAACTAGTGACAGGTAATACAAACAAAGTAACATAGAATCAAACCAGCTACCTTCTAATTACAAGGCGAGTACAGCAGTACTATAATCACTCAACCACCAAGCTGACATAAAAACTTTTACTCATACCAGTACTCATAACGTTTTTAATGTGTTACATTTTAACAAGTTACCTTTAAGCATGTTACATTTTAAAAGGTTACAATTTTACATGTTACATTTTTACATGTTACATTTAAGCATGTTACATTTTAAAATGTTACATTTTAACACGTTACATTTTAACATGTTACATTTTTACTTCTTATATTTCCACATGTTACATTTTTACATGTTACATTTTAACATGTTTTACGATCAAGTCATTCCCTTGCAACTGACCTGGTAGCCTCGTCTAGTATGAGGATGGATGGGATTTTCAGTAGAGCGCGGGCGATAGCTATCCTCTGTTTCTGGCCCCCAGACACGGTAACTCCTCTCTCCCCCAGAATGGTACTGTAGCCATCAGGGAACTGTCGGATAAAACTGTCAGCATTGGCCAGCCCAGCAGCCTCGTACACCTGTGACAAAGATTAATTAAATTAGTAATACCAAACTAGTGACAGGTAATACAAACAAAGTAACATAGAATCAAACCAGCTACCTTCTAATTACAAGGCGAGTACAGCAGTACTATAATCACTCAACCACCAAGCTGACATAAAAACTTTTACTCATACCAGTACTCATAACGTTTTTAATGTGTTACATTTTAACAAGTTACCTTTAAGCATGTTACATTTTAAAAGGTTACAATTTTACAAGTTACATTTTTACATGTTACATTTTAATATGTTACATTTTAACACGTTACATTTAAGCATGTTACATTTTAAAATGTTACATTTTAACACGTTACATTTTAACATGTTACATTTTTACTTCTTATATTTCCACATGTTACATTTTTACATGTTACATTTTAACATGTTTTACGATCAAGTCATTCCCTTGCAACTGACCTGGTAGCCTCGTCTAGTATGAGGATGGATGGGATTTTCAGTAGAGCGCGGGCGATAGCTATCCTCTGTTTCTGGCCCCCAGACACGGTAACTCCTCTCTCCCCCAGAATGGTACTGTAGCCATCAGGGAACTGTCGGATAAAACTGTCAGCATTGGCCAGCCCAGCAGCCTCGTACACCTGTGACAAAGATTAATTAAATTAGTAATACCAAACTAGTGACAGGTAATACAAACAAAGTAACATAGAATCAAACCAGCTACCTTCTGATTACAAGGCGAGTACAGCAGTACTATAATCACTCAACCACCAAGCTGACATAAAAACCGTCGTCGTCGTCGTCGTCGTCGTCGTCGTCGTCGTCGTCGTCGTCGTCGTCGTCGTCGTCGTCGTCGTCGTCGTCGTCGTCGTCGTCGTCGTCGTCGTCGTCGTCGTCGTCGTCGTCGTCGTCGTCGTCGTCGTCGTCGTCGTCGTCGTCGTCGTCGTCGTCGTCGTCGTCGTCGTCGTCGTCGTCGTCGTCGTCGTCGTCGTCGTCGTCGTCGTCGTCGTCGTCGTCGTCGTCGTCGTCGTCGTCGTCGTCGTCGTCGTCGTCGTCGTCGTCGTCGTCGTCGTCGTCGTCGTCGTCGTCGTCGTCGTCGTCGTCGTCGTCGTCGTCGTCGTCGTCGTCGTCGTCGTCGTCGTCGTCGTCGTCGTCGTCGTCGTCGTCGTCGTCGTCGTCGTCGTCGTCGTCGTCTACATTTTTACATTTTACATATTTACATGTTACATTTTAACATTTTTTATGATCAAGTCTTTCCCTTGCAACTGACCTGGTAGCCTCGTCTAGTATGAGGATGGATGGGATTTTCAGTAGAGCGCGGGCGATAGCTATCCTCTGTTTCTGGCCCCCAGACACGGTAACTCCTCTCTCCCCCAGAATGGTACTGTAGCCATCAGGGAACTGTCGGATAAAACTGTCAGCATTGGCCAGCCCAGCAGCCTCGTACACCTGTGACAAAGATTAATTAAATTAGTAATACCAAACTAGTGACAGGTAATACAAACAAAGTAACATAGAATCAAACCAGCTACCTTCTAATTACAAGGCGAGTACAGCAGTACTATAATCACTCAACCACCAAGCTGACATAAAAACTTTTACTCATACCAGTACTCATAACGTTTTTAATGTGTTACATTTTAACAAGTTACCTTTAAGCATGTTACATTTTAAAAGGTTACAATTTTACATGTTACATTTTTACATGTTACATTTAAGCATGTTACATTTTAAAATGTTACATTTTAACACGTTACATTTTTACACCTGTGACAAAGATTAATTAAATTAGTAATACCAAACTAGTGACAGGTAATACAAACAAAGTAACATAGAATCAAACCAGCTACCTTCTAATTACAAGGCGAGTACAGCAGTACTATAATCACTCAACCACCAAGCTGACATAAAAACTTTTACTCATACCAGTACTCATAACGTTTTTAATGTGTTACATTTTAACAAGTTACCTTTAAGCATGTTACATTTTAAAAGGTTACAATTTTACAAGTTACATTTTTACATGTTACATTTTAATATGTTACATTTTAACACGTTACATTTAAGCATGTTACATTTTAAAATGTTACATTTTAACACGTTACATTTTAACATGTTACATTTTTACTTCTTATATTTCCACATGTTACATTTTTACATGTTACATTTTAACATGTTTTACGATCAAGTCATTCCCTTGCAACTGACCTGGTAGCCTCGTCTAGTATGAGGATGGATGGGATTTTCAGTAGAGCGCGGGCGATAGCTATCCTCTGTTTCTGGCCCCCAGACACGGTAACTCCTCTCTCCCCCAGAATGGTACTGTAGCTATCAGGGAACTGTCGGATAAAACTGTCAGCATTGGCCAGCCCAGCAGCCTCGTACACCTGTGACAAAGATTAATTAAATTAGTAATACCAAACTAGTGACAGGTAATACAAACAAAGTAACATAGAATCAAACCAGCTACCTTCTGATTACAAGGCGAGTACAGCAGTACTATAATCACTCAACCACCAAGCTGACATAAAAACCGTCGTCGTCGTCGTCGTCGTCGTCGTCGTCGTCGTCGTCGTCGTCGTCGTCGTCGTCGTCGTCGTCGTCGTCGTCGTCGTCGTCGTCGTCGTCGTCGTCGTCGTCGTCGTCGTCGTCGTCGTCGTCGTCGTCGTCGTCGTCGTCGTCGTCGTCGTCGTCGTCGTCGTCGTCGTCGTCGTCGTCGTCGTCGTCGTCGTCGTCGTCGTCGTCGTCGTCGTCGTCGTCGTCGTCGTCGTCGTCGTCGTCGTCGTCGTCGTCGTCGTCGTCGTCGTCGTCGTCGTCGTCGTCGTCGTCGTCGTCGTCGTCGTCGTCGTCGTCGTCGTCGTCGTCGTCGTCGTCGTCGTCGTCGTCGTCGTCGTCGTCGTCGTCGTCGTCGTCGTCGTCGTCGTCGTCGTCGTCGTCGTCGTCGTCGTCGTCGTCGTCGTCGTCGTCGTCGTCGTCGTCGTCGTCGTCGTCGTCGTCGTCGTCGTCGTCGTCGTCGTCGTCGTCGTCGTCGTCGTCGTCGTCTACATTTTTACATTTTACATATTTACATGTTACATTTTAACATTTTTTATGATCAAGTCTTTCCCTTGCAACTGACCTGGTAGCCTCGTCTAGTATGAGGATGGATGGGATTTTCAGTAGAGCGCGGGCGATAGCTATCCTCTGTTTCTGGCCCCCAGACACGGTAACTCCTCTCTCCCCCAGAATGGTACTGTAGCCATCAGGGAACTGTCGGATAAAACTGTCAGCATTGGCCAGCCCAGCAGCCTCGTACACCTGTGACAAAGATTAATTAAATTAGTAATACCAAACTAGTGACAGGTAATACAAACAAAGTAACATAGAATCAAACCAGCTACCTTCTAATTACAAGGCGAGTACAGCAGTACTATAATCACTCAACCACCAAGCTGACATAAAAACTTTTACTCATACCAGTACTCATAACGTTTTTAATGTGTTACATTTTAACAAGTTACCTTTAAGCATGTTACATTTTAAAAGGTTACAATTTTACATGTTACATTTTTACATGTTACATTTAAGCATGTTACATTTTAAAATGTTACATTTTAACACGTTACATTTTTACACCTGTGACAAAGATTAATTAAATTAGTAATACCAAACTAGTGACAGGTAATACAAACAAAGTAACATAGAATCAAACCAGCTACCTTCTAATTACAAGGCGAGTACAGCAGTACTATAATCACTCAACCACCAAGCTGACATAAAAACTTTTACTCATACCAGTACTCATAACGTTTTTAATGTGTTACATTTTAACAAGTTACCTTTAAGCATGTTACATTTTAAAAGGTTACAATTTTACAAGTTACATTTTTACATGTTACATTTTAATATGTTACATTTTAACACGTTACATTTAAGCATGTTACATTTTAAAATGTTACATTTTAACACGTTACATTTTAACATGTTACATTTTTACTTCTTATATTTCCACATGTTACATTTTTACATGTTACATTTTAACATGTTTTACGATCAAGTCATTCCCTTGCAACTGACCTGGTAGCCTCGTCTAGTATGAGGATGGATGGGATTTTCAGTAGAGCGCGGGCGATAGCTATCCTCTGTTTCTGGCAGCCCAGCAGCCTCGTACACCTGTGACAAAGATTAATTAAATTAGTAATACCAAACTAGTGACAGGTAATACAAACAAAGTAACATAGAATCAAACCAGCTACCTTCTGATTACAAGGCGAGTACAGCAGTACTATAATCACTCAACCACCAAGCTGACATAAAAACCGTCGTCGTCGTCGTCGTCGTCGTCGTCGTCGTCGTCGTCGTCGTCGTCGTCGTCGTCGTCGTCGTCGTCGTCGTCGTCGTCGTCGTCGTCGTCGTCGTCGTCGTCGTCGTCGTCGTCGTCGTCGTCGTCGTCGTCGTCGTCGTCGTCGTCGTCGTCGTCGTCGTCGTCGTCGTCGTCGTCGTCGTCGTCGTCGTCGTCGTCGTCGTCGTCGTCGTCGTCGTCGTCGTCGTCGTCGTCGTCGTCGTCGTCGTCGTCGTCGTCGTCGTCGTCGTCGTCGTCGTCGTCGTCGTCGTCGTCGTCGTCGTCGTCGTCGTCGTCGTCGTCGTCGTCGTCTACATTTTTACATTTTACATATTTACATGTTACATTTTAACATTTTTTATGATCAAGTCTTTCCCTTGCAACTGACCTGGTAGCCTCGTCTAGTATGAGGATGGATGGGATTTTCAGTAGAGCGCGGGCGATAGCTATCCTCTGTTTCTGGCCCCCAGACACGGTAACTCCTCTCTCCCCCAGAATGGTACTGTAGCCATCAGGGAACTGTCGGATAAAACTGTCAGCATTGGCCAGCCCAGCAGCCTCGTACACCTGTGACAAAGATTAATTAAATTAGTAATACCAAACTAGTGACAGGTAATACAAACAAAGTAACATAGAATCAAACCAGCTACCTTCTAATTACAAGGCGAGTACAGCAGTACTATAATCACTCAACCACCAAGCTGACATAAAAACTTTTACTCATACCAGTACTCATAACGTTTTTAATGTGTTACATTTTAACAAGTTACCTTTAAGCATGTTACATTTTAAAAGGTTACAATTTTACATGTTACATTTTTACATGTTACATTTAAGCATGTTACATTTTAAAATGTTACATTTTAACACGTTACATTTTAACATGTTACATTTTTACTTCTTATATTTCCACATGTTACATTTTTACATGTTACATTTTAACATGTTTTACGATCAAGTCATTCCCTTGCAACTGACCTGGTAGCCTCGTCTAGTATGAGGATGGATGGGATTTTCAGTAGAGCGCGGGCGATAGCTATCCTCTGTTTCTGGCCCCCAGACACGGTAACTCCTCTCTCCCCCAGAATGGTACTGTAGCCATCAGGGAACTGTCGGATAAAACTGTCAGCATTGGCCAGCCCAGCAGCCTCGTACACCTGTGACAAAGATTAATTAAATTAGTAATACCAAACTAGTGACAGGTAATACAAACAAAGTAACATAGAATCAAACCAGCTACCTTCTAATTACAAGGCGAGTACAGCAGTACTATAATCACTCAACCACCAAGCTGACATAAAAACTTTTACTCATACCAGTACTCATAACGTTTTTAATGTGTTACATTTTAACAAGTTACCTTTAAGCATGTTACATTTTAAAAGGTTACAATTTTACAAGTTACATTTTTACATGTTACATTTTAATATGTTACATTTTAACACGTTACATTTAAGCATGTTACATTTTAAAATGTTACATTTTAACACGTTACATTTTAACATGTTACATTTTTACTTCTTATATTTCCACATGTTACATTTTTACATGTTACATTTTAACATGTTTTACGATCAAGTCATTCCCTTGCAACTGACCTGGTAGCCTCGTCTAGTATGAGGATGGATGGGATTTTCAGTAGAGCGCGGGCGATAGCTATCCTCTGTTTCTGGCCCCCAGACACGGTAACTCCTCTCTCCCCCAGAATGGTACTGTAGCCATCAGGGAACTGTCGGATAAAACTGTCAGCATTGGCCAGCCCAGCAGCCTCGTACACCTGTGACAAAGATTAATTAAATTAGTAATACCAAACTAGTGACAGGTAATACAAACAAAGTAACATAGAATCAAACCAGCTACCTTCTGAATACAAGGCGAGTACAGCAGTACTATAATCACTCAACCACCAAGCTGACATAAAAACCGTCGTCGTCGTCGTCGTCGTCGTCGTCGTCGTCGTCGTCGTCGTCGTCGTCGTCGTCGTCGTCGTCGTCGTCGTCGTCGTCGTCGTCGTCGTCGTCGTCGTCGTCGTCGTCTACATTTTTACATTTTACATATTTACATGTTACATTTTAACATTTTTTATGATCAAGTCTTTCCCTTGCAACTGACCTGGTAGCCTCGTCTAGTATGAGGATGGATGGGATTTTCAGTAGAGCGCGGGCGATAGCTATCCTCTGTTTCTGGCCCCCAGACACGGTAACTCCTCTCTCCCCCAGAATGGTACTGTAGCCATCAGGGAACTGTCGGATAAAACTGTCAGCATTGGCCAGCCCAGCAGCCTCGTACACCTGTGACAAAGATTAATTAAATTAGTAATACCAAACTAGTGACAGGTAATACAAACAAAGTAACATAGAATCAAACCAGCTACCTTCTGATTACAAGGCGAGTACAGCAGTACTATAATCACTCAACCACCAAGCTGACATAAAAACCGTCGTCGTCGTCGTCGTCGTCGTCGTCGTCGTCGTCGTCGTCGTCGTCGTCGTCGTCGTCGTCGTCTACATTTTTACATTTTACATATTTACATGTTACATTTTAACATTTTTTATGATCAAGTCTTTCCCTTGCAACTGACCTGGTAGCCTCGTCTAGTATGAGGATGGATGGGATTTTCAGTAGAGCGCGGGCGATAGCTATCCTCTGTTTCTGGCCCCCAGACACGGTAACTCCTCTCTCCCCCAGAATGGTACTGTAGCCATCAGGGAACTGTCGGATAAAACTGTCAGCATTGGCCAGCCCAGCAGCCTCGTACACCTGTGACAAAGATTAATTAAATTAGTAATACCAAACTAGTGACAGGTAATACAAACAAAGTAACATAGAATCAAACCAGCTACCTTCTAATTACAAGGCGAGTACAGCAGTACTATAATCACTCAACCACCAAGCTGACATAAAAACTTTTACTCATACCAGTACTCATAACGTTTTTAATGTGTTACATTTTAACAAGTTACCTTTAAGCATGTTACATTTTAAAAGGTTACAATTTTACATGTTACATTTTTACATGTTACATTTAAGCATGTTACATTTTAAAATGTTACATTTTAACACGTTACATTTTAACATGTTACATTTTTACTTCTTATATTTCCACATGTTACATTTTTACATGTTACATTTTAACATGTTTTACGATCAAGTCATTCCCTTGCAACTGACCTGGTAGCCTCGTCTAGTATGAGGATGGATGGGATTTTCAGTAGAGCGCGGGCGATAGCTATCCTCTGTTTCTGGCCCCCAGACACGGTAACTCCTCTCTCCCCCAGAATGGTACTGTAGCCATCAGGGAACTGTCGGATAAAACTGTCAGCATTGGCCAGCCCAGCAGCCTCGTACACCTGTGACAAAGATTAATTAAATTAGTAATACCAAACTAGTGACAGGTAATACAAACAAAGTAACATAGAATCAAACCAGCTACCTTCTAATTACAAGGCGAGTACAGCAGTACTATAATCACTCAACCACCAAGCTGACATAAAAACTTTTACTCATACCAGTACTCATAACGTTTTTAATGTGTTACATTTTAACAAGTTACCTTTAAGCATGTTACATTTTAAAAGGTTACAATTTTACAAGTTACATTTTTACATGTTACATTTTAATATGTTACATTTTAACACGTTACATTTAAGCATGTTACATTTTAAAATGTTACATTTTAACACGTTACATTTTAACATGTTACATTTTTACTTCTTATATTTCCACATGTTACATTTTTACATGTTACATTTTAACATGTTTTACGATCAAGTCATTCCCTTGCAACTGACCTGGTAGCCTCGTCTAGTATGAGGATGGATGGGATTTTCAGTAGAGCGCGGGCGATAGCTATCCTCTGTTTCTGGCCCCCAGACACGGTAACTCCTCTCTCCCCCAGAATGGTACTGTAGCCATCAGGGAACTGTCGGATAAAACTGTCAGCATTGGCCAGCCCAGCAGCCTCGTACACCTGTGACAAAGATTAATTAAATTAGTAATACCAAACTAGTGACAGGTAATACAAACAAAGTAACATAGAATCAAACCAGCTACCTTCTGATTACAAGGCGAGTACAGCAGTACTATAATCACTCAACCACCAAGCTGACATAAAAACCGTCGTCGTCGTCGTCGTCGTCGTCGTCGTCGTCGTCGTCGTCGTCGTCGTCGTCGTCGTCGTCGTCGTCGTCTACATTTTTACATTTTACATATTTACATGTTACATTTTAACATTTTTTATGATCAAGTCTTTCCCTTGCAACTGACCTGGTAGCCTCGTCTAGTATGAGGATGGATGGGATTTTCAGTAGAGCGCGGGCGATAGCTATCCTCTGTTTCTGGCCCCCAGACACGGTAACTCCTCTCTCCCCCAGAATGGTACTGTAGCCATCAGGGAACTGTCGGATAAAACTGTCAGCATTGGCCAGCCCAGCAGCCTCGTACACCTGTGACAAAGATTAATTAAATTAGTAATACCAAACTAGTGACAGGTAATACAAACAAAGTAACATAGAATCAAACCAGCTACCTTCTAATTACAAGGCGAGTACAGCAGTACTATAATCACTCAACCACCAAGCTGACATAAAAACTTTTACTCATACCAGTACTCATAACGTTTTTAATGTGTTACATTTTAACAAGTTACCTTTAAGCATGTTACATTTTAAAAGGTTACAATTTTACATGTTACATTTTTACATGTTACATTTAAGCATGTTACATTTTAAAATGTTACATTTTAACACGTTACATTTTAACATGTTACATTTTTACTTCTTATATTTCCACATGTTACATTTTTACATGTTACATTTTAACATGTTTTACGATCAAGTCATTCCCTTGCAACTGACCTGGTAGCCTCGTCTAGTATGAGGATGGATGGGATTTTCAGTAGAGCGCGGGCGATAGCTATCCTCTGTTTCTGGCCCCCAGACACGGTAACTCATCTCTCCCCCAGAATGGTACTGTAGCCATCAGGGAACTGTCGGATAAAACTGTCAGCATTGGCCAGCCCAGCAGCCTCGTACACCTGTGACAAAGATTAATTAAATTAGTAATACCAAACTAGTGACAGGTAATACAAACAAAGTAACATAGAATCAAACCAGCTACCTTCTAATTACAAGGCGAGTACAGCAGTACTATAATCACTCAACCACCAAGCTGACATAAAAACCGTCGTCGTCGTCGTCGTCGTCGTCGTCGTCGTCGTCGTCGTCGTCGTCGTCGTCGTCGTCGTCGTCGTCGTCGTCGTCGTCGTCGTCGTCGTCGTCGTCGTCGTCGTCGTCGTCGTCGTCTACATTTTTACATTTTACATATTTACATGTTACATTTTAACATTTTTTATGATCAAGTCTTTCCCTTGCAACTGACCTGGTAGCCTCGTCTAGTATGAGGATGGATGGGATTTTCAGTAGAGCGCGGGCGATAGCTATCCTCTGTTTCTGGCCCCCAGACACGGTAACTCCTCTCTCCCCCAGAATGGTACTGTAGCCATCAGGGAACTGTCGGATAAAACTGTCAGCATTGGCCAGCCCAGCAGCCTCGTACACCTGTGACAAAGATTAATTAAATTAGTAATACCAAACTAGTGACAGGTAATACAAACAAAGTAACATAGAATCAAACCAGCTACCTTCTGATTACAAGGCGAGTACAGCAGTACTATAATCACTCAACCACCAAGCTGACATAAAAACCGTCGTCGTCGTCGTCGTCGTCGTCGTCGTCGTCGTCGTCGTCGTCGTCGTCGTCGTCGTCGTCGTCTACATTTTTACATTTTACATATTTACATGTTACATTTTAACATTTTTTATGATCAAGTCTTTCCCTTGCAACTGACCTGGTAGCCTCGTCTAGTATGAGGATGGATGGGATTTTCAGTAGAGCGCGGGCGATAGCTATCCTCTGTTTCTGGCCCCCAGACACGGTAACTCCTCTCTCCCCCAGAATGGTACTGTAGCCATCAGGGAACTGTCGGATAAAACTGTCAGCATTGGCCAGCCCAGCAGCCTCGTACACCTGTGACAAAGATTAATTAAATTAGTAATACCAAACTAGTGACAGGTAATACAAACAAAGTAACATAGAATCAAACCAGCTACCTTCTAATTACAAGGCGAGTACAGCAGTACTATAATCACTCAACCACCAAGCTGACATAAAAACTTTTACTCATACCAGTACTCATAACGTTTTTAATGTGTTACATTTTAACAAGTTACCTTTAAGCATGTTACATTTTAAAAGGTTACAATTTTACATGTTACATTTTTACATGTTACATTTAAGCATGTTACATTTTAAAATGTTACATTTTAACACGTTACATTTTAACATGTTACATTTTTACTTCTTATATTTCCACATGTTACATTTTTACATGTTACATTTTAACATGTTTTACGATCAAGTCATTCCCTTGCAACTGACCTGGTAGCCTCGTCTAGTATGAGGATGGATGGGATTTTCAGTAGAGCGCGGGCGATAGCTATCCTCTGTTTCTGGCCCCCAGACACGGTAACTCCTCTCTCCCCCAGAATGGTACTGTAGCCATCAGGGAACTGTCGGATAAAACTGTCAGCATTGGCCAGCCCAGCAGCCTCGTACACCTGTGACAAAGATTAATTAAATTAGTAATACCAAACTAGTGACAGGTAATACAAACAAAGTAACATAGAATCAAACCAGCTACCTTCTAATTACAAGGCGAGTACAGCAGTACTATAATCACTCAACCACCAAGCTGACATAAAAACTTTTACTCATACCAGTACTCATAACGTTTTTAATGTGTTACATTTTAACAAGTTACCTTTAAGCATGTTACATTTTAAAAGGTTACAATTTTACAAGTTACATTTTTACATGTTACATTTTAATATGTTACATTTTAACACGTTACATTTAAGCATGTTACATTTTAAAATGTTACATTTTAACACGTTACATTTTAACATGTTACATTTTTACTTCTTATATTTCCACATGTTACATTTTTACATGTTACATTTTAACATGTTTTACGATCAAGTCATTCCCTTGCAACTGACCTGGTAGCCTCGTCTAGTATGAGGATGGATGGGATTTTCAGTAGAGCGCGGGCGATAGCTATCCTCTGTTTCTGGCCCCCAGACACGGTAACTCCTCTCTCCCCCAGAATGGTACTGTAGCCATCAGGGAACTGTCGGATAAAACTGTCAGCATTGGCCAGCCCAGCAGCCTCGTACACCTGTGACAAAGATTAATTAAATTAGTAATACCAAACTAGTGACAGGTAATACAAACAAAGTAACATAGAATCAAACCAGCTACCTTCTGATTACAAGGCGAGTACAGCAGTACTATAATCACTCAACCACCAAGCTGACATAAAAACCGTCGTCGTCGTCGTCGTCGTCGTCGTCGTCGTCGTCGTCGTCGTCGTCGTCGTCGTCGTCGTCGTCGTCGTCGTCGTCGTCGTCGTCGTCGTCGTCGTCGTCGTCGTCGTCGTCGTCGTCGTCGTCGTCGTCTACATTTTTACATTTTACATATTTACATGTTACATTTTAACATTTTTTATGATCAAGTCTTTCCCTTGCAACTGACCTGGTAGCCTCGTCTAGTATGAGGATGGATGGGATTTTCAGTAGAGCGCGGGCGATAGCTATCCTCTGTTTCTGGCCCCCAGACACGGTAACTCCTCTCTCCCCCAGAATGGTACTGTAGCCATCAGGGAACTGTCGGATAAAACTGTCAGCATTGGCCAGCCCAGCAGCCTCGTACACCTGTGACAAAGATTAATTAAATTAGTAATACCAAACTAGTGACAGGTAATACAAACAAAGTAACATAGAATCAAACCAGCTACCTTCTGATTACAAGGCGAGTACAGCAGTACTATAATCACTCAACCACCAAGCTGACATAAAAACCGTCGTCGTCGTCGTCGTCGTCGTCGTCGTCGTCGTCGTCGTCGTCGTCGTCGTCTACATTTTTACATTTTACATATTTACATGTTACATTTTAACATTTTTTATGATCAAGTCTTTCCCTTGCAACTGACCTGGTAGCCTCGTCTAGTATGAGGATGGATGGGATTTTCAGTAGAGCGCGGGCGATAGCTATCCTCTGTTTCTGGCCCCCAGACACGGTAACTCCTCTCTCCCCCAGAATGGTACTGTAGCCATCAGGGAACTGTCGGATAAAACTGTCAGCATTGGCCAGCCCAGCAGCCTCGTACACCTGTGACAAAGATTAATTAAATTAGTAATACCAAACTAGTGACAGGTAATACAAACAAAGTAACATAGAATCAAACCAGCTACCTTCTAATTACAAGGCGAGTACAGCAGTACTATAATCACTCAACCACCAAGCTGACATAAAAACTTTTACTCATACCAGTACTCATAACGTTTTTAATGTGTTACATTTTAACAAGTTACCTTTAAGCATGTTACATTTTAAAAGGTTACAATTTTACATGTTACATTTTTACATGTTACATTTAAGCATGTTACATTTTAAAATGTTACATTTTAACACGTTACATTTTAACATGTTACATTTTTACTTCTTATATTTCCACATGTTACATTTTTACATGTTACATTTTAACATGTTTTACGATCAAGTCATTCCCTTGCAACTGACCTGGTAGCCTCGTCTAGTATGAGGATGGATGGGATTTTCAGTAGAGCGCGGGCGATAGCTATCCTCTGTTTCTGGCCCCCAGACACGGTAACTCCTCTCTCCCCCAGAATGGTACTGTAGCCATCAGGGAACTGTCGGATAAAACTGTCAGCATTGGCCAGCCCAGCAGCCTCGTACACCTGTGACAAAGATTAATTAAATTAGTAATACCAAACTAGTGACAGGTAATACAAACAAAGTAACATAGAATCAAACCAGCTACCTTCTAATTACAAGGCGAGTACAGCAGTACTATAATCACTCAACCACCAAGCTGACATAAAAACTTTTACTCATACCAGTACTCATAACGTTTTTAATGTGTTACATTTTAACAAGTTACCTTTAAGCATGTTACATTTTAAAAGGTTACAATTTTACAAGTTACATTTTTACATGTTACATTTTAATATGTTACATTTTAACACGTTACATTTAAGCATGTTACATTTTAAAATGTTACATTTTAACACGTTACATTTTAACATGTTACATTTTTACTTCTTATATTTCCACATGTTACATTTTTACATGTTACATTTTAACATGTTTTACGATCAAGTCATTCCCTTGCAACTGACCTGGTAGCCTCGTCTAGTATGAGGATGGATGGGATTTTCAGTAGAGCGCGGGCGATAGCTATCCTCTGTTTCTGGCCCCCAGACACGGTAACTCCTCTCTCCCCCAGAATGGTACTGTAGCCATCAGGGAACTGTCGGATAAAACTGTCAGCATTGGCCAGCCCAGCAGCCTCGTACACCTGTGACAAAGATTAATTAAATTAGTAATACCAAACTAGTGACAGGTAATACAAACAAAGTAACATAGAATCAAACCAGCTACCTTCTAATTACAAGGCGAGTACAGCAGTACTATAATCACTCAACCACCAAGCTGACATAAAAACTTTTACTCATACCAGTACTCATAACGTTTTTAATGTGTTACATTTTAACAAGTTACCTTTAAGCATGTTACATTTTAAAAGGTTACAATTTTACATGTTACATTTTTACATGTTACATTTAAGCATGTTACATTTTAAAATGTTACATTTTAACACGTTACATTTTAACATGTTACATTTTTACTTCTTATATTTCCACATGTTACATTTTTACATGTTACATTTTAACATGTTTTACGATCAAGTCATTCCCTTGCAACTGACCTGGTAGCCTCGTCTAGTATGAGGATGGATGGGATTTTCAGTAGAGCGCGGGCGATAGCTATCCTCTGTTTCTGGCCCCCAGACACGGTAACTCCTCTCTCCCCCAGAATGGTACTGTAGCCATCAGGGAACTGTCGGATAAAACTGTCAGCATTGGCCAGCCCAGCAGCCTCGTACACCTGTGACAAAGATTAATTAAATTAGTAATACCAAACTAGTGACAGGTAATACAAACAAAGTAACATAGAATCAAACCAGCTACCTTCTAATTACAAGGCGAGTACAGCAGTACTATAATCACTCAACCACCAAGCTGACATAAAAACTTTTACTCATACCAGTACTCATAACGTTTTTAATGTGTTACATTTTAACAAGTTACCTTTAAGCATGTTACATTTTAAAAGGTTACAATTTTACAAGTTACATTTTTACATGTTACATTTTAATATGTTACATTTTAACACGTTACATTTAAGCATGTTACATTTTAAAATGTTACATTTTAACACGTTACATTTTAACATGTTACATTTTTACTTCTTATATTTCCACATGTTACATTTTTACATGTTACATTTTAACATGTTTTACGATCAAGTCATTCCCTTGCAACTGACCTGGTAGCCTCGTCTAGTATGAGGATGGATGGGATTTTCAGTAGAGCGCGGGCGATAGCTATCCTCTGTTTCTGGCCCCCAGACACGGTAACTCCTCTCTCCCCCAGAATGGTACTGTAGCCATCAGGGGGGACCGCGTCTCGTTGTCCCTCCGTCTCGTTGTCCCTCCGTCTACTTGTACCTCGAGGCCTAGGGACAACTAGTCGTAGGTACAACTAGACGTAGGTACAAGTAGACGGTGGCTCACCCGACTAGTTGTACCTGCAGATTTTAAGGAGGTACAACTAGACGTAGGTACAAGTAGACGAAGGTACAACTAGACGTGTATCCCACCGACAAGTAGTATCACCTAGCTTGTACGGATGCGACCAGTTGTCCCTACGACTAGTAGTCTCTACGACTAGTAGTCTCTACGACTAGTGGTCCCTCCGTCTAGTAGTCCCTACGATATCTAGTTGTACCTACGCGTATTTTGCGTCCTTATAGTCTAGTTGTATCCATCCTTCAATTCGTTACCCTGTTTAATTGATTACTGCACGAGTACTTTTTAATAATACCCTTAATTAAATCAGGAACTGCAGTCGATTGAGTATGATTGGCAAATATTTTTCACCGCAATACGATGTTTTAGTAGTTTTACAGACGTTAATTGGAGGCTGAAAGCTACGCATTGCTGTCCAGGGTCGAAATGGCAGCTATAGTTGTGATTAAAATGTTCCAGCCCTAGTACCGAAAATCGCTTATTTAATTAAAACATTTATATATATATCATTAAATATACAAGCAGTATATCCCTAATGAATTGCAATAGACCGCTGCCCAGCAATTATGTATTACTATTTTTGCTGATTCCTTTAAATATTTTTTCACATAACCTTAAAGTATTTGCATTGATTAGTGTGCATATCTTATAGTTTACAATGGATTTCCCAGTGATCAATGAACAATGAAGTGTACAATGAAGTTGAGGTCCAGCGGTTGAAAACTCGACAAAAACTATGCAATGTACTACACATACTTCTCCTTTTAACATACACTGTAAATAATAAATGTGATTGGAATATGTTCCATTTGTTTTGATTTTATTTTCATAATTAGTTGTTATTTCGTCACCAGCATAGCAACCCGTTAAACCCATGTTAGTTTTAAACATTTGTAATTCTTTTTTTTATGTCTTTTTAGCCTATTTTAATTTATAAAGGCATTCTGTAGATCGACAGGAAAATACATTTCCATCGATATGCGGATATTTTCTCTGTGATGTTCACGAGCTGATAAAAAGGTTGTAAAGAAACATGCTTGCCTACATTATTGATATATTTTCTCAGTTTTGTATAGTTTGGTGAAAAACAGCAATCGTACCACGGACCGATTTCATCTTCGTTTCGAACTTAAAAATGATCCCGAGCTGAAAAAAAGTCATTTTCGGCCCTAGGTACGAAATATACTCTTAAACTATCGTAGGATCGGTGAATACTAAACTCTATCTTGGAATTGCATACACTCGCTCCTATCTTTAAGTTTACGTTGTTGCCATACAATAAATGTATAAATAAACACAAAAATTCACAAGTTTTGTTGTAAGTACCTATATCATGTATAAATAAAAACATACAATAGCATCATGTGTAAGTGTATTCTGTAAAACTTTAAACAAATATTAGTAAAATAGTTTTCAGGTAAGCTATTGTTGAATGAATTAGTTTTAAGTTGTTAAATTAACCTCGACCCGTGCTATATGTTTAATGGAGTTTGTCCGGAAAAATACCATAGTAAAATTAAATCAAATAAATAAAATCAAAAGCAATTCATAACAAAAGAATAATAGATACAGAATGAACGTAATTTCTGAAAATCGACAGGGCCCACATATGCGAAGCCTGTGCGTGGGGACCAAGTTGACTCAATAATTGGCAATTTGTCATAGTCTTGTAACATAACTAACTACCACTACTATAATTATCAATACATTTTCAAAGGAGAAACAAACGTCCGATTATTTCTAGGCAGCCACAACAGATAACTTTAGAAAACTACGTTATAAGAATTAGAACAACTCAAAAATTAAATTGTTAACATGATTTGTTTAGCCTAACGAAGAAAATCATGAAAACCAAATTTAACTCCCATAAGAAAAACATGGGGAGCAATTTCGTTTACGTATAAGCCGAGTGAGATAATAGAAAAATATACGCCGATGCTTGATGGCAAATCTGTGCGTGCATACCTTTAATTTGAGACCTCAATAATAAAAATGGTCGGGTAGCAGAGCCAAAAGAATAACCCATTTTCTTAAATTTATAAGATTATTTAATTATTTATTTATTTTAATTATTTATTTATTTTACTTGACTGTTAATACCAAAGCAAAAGCTTCAACTTCGTATGCGTCCGGATTACGAATAAACCTAAAACAATCTTACACCAATTTACCAATAAGTTTAATAAACCAAAATTGCACATACTCCGGACAGATTTCTTATAAAGAGATGCTATGACAATATGATTAAATGTCTATTTAATATCGTTTAGGTTGTGTATTGATTAGTCAGGACATTGATTGAATAAATAAATATTTAAACAGTATATATACTAAAACATAAATACAGTACAAAACAAACATAAATGTAAAACATAAATGTACAGTACATAAATAGCCTAATTGTTACAATAAATTAACAATGATCATTTGTTAAATTAATCAGTTCAATGTTATTTATATAATACGACCATAAAGATAGGCGAATGTCTCTCGTGTTTATTAGGACAATAACACAATATACCTTATTGTTGATTCAGGAACACGCCATGAACAGCTATTTCTGAGAAAGGTGAACGAAATACCTGTTGTAAAATGCAGCTAAAGACATCTGCTACAACGTATTTGACTTATTGTTTAATATAAGCAAAACCATATAGATTCAGTACTTGGAAAGGCAAAGGAAATATTTTGTAAACAGCGTACAGAATGTCCCGTTAATCCCCACACGTTACTCAGAATGGACTTCATTTGCAAATTCTTAGAGTTTCCTTTCACAACAATCCATTCCAGTTATTGGGGTGTTGGGTCAGCCCTCTATCGCGTAGTTGCGAGAAAGTGATTGACCTCCAATCAACCTAAATATTGTTTTGATTTTACGTAGTACTGTGGTAGTTGCTAAAAAAAAAAAAAAACTCTTTCACTCACAGTATTAAACATTTTCAAAAAAATGTTGATTATATCAAACTGTTATGAACAGTGTGATTTTTTTATTAATAATATAAGCTTTTAGTTGAGTATTTTAAACTCCTTGAATGACAAAAGTTTTAATGTAAAACAGATCTATAATCTGATGTACGCTGCCCAACAAAGACGTTATTTATTTATTAGTTTTGAAATAATTCCTGGTAATACACATAGCTTAAAAATTAGTCGATTTCGAGAAACAGGTACACTACATTATAGTGCAAACAAAACGTAAATAACACTTAGATTTGATTTTATACTGATTTTAAGTCTAAATCTACACAGGCAACGTAACTTATGAAATACTCTTAGTTTATGAAGGCTTGGTATAAAAAGTCTTGTAAAGTGCCATTCTTGTGTGTTCTCTGGTTAGGAATCAGGGAAGCCTTTTTATTATCATTATCATCAAACACAAGACCAAAGCTACCTTGGTAAACCAATATTTATTCACAAACATGTTTGCTGCCTTTAGTAGTAGAGTTAAACCTCTGGAGTAATATAAATTATTTATTAAAAATAACGTCAACAAAAGCAAAGAAAGACTAATAACAAACTGTTTCTCAATGAGCTGCAGACAAGCCAAATTTTCCTGGCTTTTGTAGCAAGTTGTTTATAATAAATTGTTGTAAGATTGTATGATTTTTAAAGAAATAAAATAAATCTCTTAAACCGGTGACAAGTTGAAGGGGAGATACAACTAGCCGCAGGTACAACTAGACGTAGGTACAAGTGGGCGTAGGTACAACTAGTCGTAGGTACAAGTAGTCGTAGGTACAAGTAGTCGTAGGTACACGTAGTCGTAGGTACAAGTAGTCGTAGGTACAAGTAGACGCAGACGTATGAGGTACAAGTAGACGGTGACGTTCCCGACTAGTTGTACCTGTAGATTTTTTAGAGGTACAACTAGACGTAGAGACAACTAGACGTAGAGACAACTAGACGTCCGCACCATCGTCAAGTTGTCTCTACAGCTTTGGACGGGGTACAACTAGACGCCTGTCACCAAAATGCAGCAGGTACAACTAGACGCCGGTACAAGTAGACATCGCCCCCATCAGGGAACTGTCGGATAAAACTGTCAGCATTGGCCAGCCCAGCAGCCTCGTACACCTGTGACAAAGATTAATTAAATTAGTAATACCAAACTAGTGACAGGTAATACAAACAAAGTAACATAGAATCAAACCAGCTACCTTCTGATTACAAGGCGAGTACAGCAGTACTATAATCACTCAACCACCAAGCTGACATAAAAACCGTCGTCGTCGTCGTCGTCGTCGTCGTCGTCGTCGTCGTCGTCGTCGTCGTCGTCGTCGTCGTCGTCGTCGTCGTCGTCGTCGTCGTCGTCGTCGTCGTCGTCGTCGTCGTCGTCGTCGTCGTCGTCGTCGTCGTCGTCGTCGTCGTCGTCGTCGTCGTCGTCGTCGTCGTCGTCGTCGTCGTCGTCGTCGTCGTCGTCGTCGTCGTCGTCGTCGTCGTCGTCGTCGTCGTCGTCGTCGTCGTCGTCGTCGTCGTCGTCGTCGTCGTCGTCGTCGTCGTCGTCGTCGTCGTCGTCGTCGTCGTCGTCGTCGTCGTCGTCGTCGTCGTCGTCGTCGTCGTCGTCGTCGTCGTCGTCGTCGTCGTCGTCGTCGTCGTCGTCGTCGTCGTCGTCGTCGTCGTCGTCGTCGTCGTCGTCGTCGTCGTCGTCGTCGTCGTCGTCGTCGTCGTCGTCGTCGTCGTCGTCGTCGTCGTCGTCGTCGTCGTCGTCGTCGTCGTCGTCGTCGTCGTCGTCGTCGTCGTCGTCGTCGTCGTCGTCGTCGTCGTCGTCGTCGTCGTCGTCGTCGTCGTCGTCGTCGTCGTCGGCGTCGTCGTCGTCGTCGTCGTCGTCGTCGTCGTCGTCGTCGTCGTCGTCGTCGTCGTCGTCGTCGTCGTCGTCGTCGTCGTCGTCGTCGTCGTCGTCGTCGTCGTCGTCGTCGTCGTCGTCGTCGTCGTCGTCGTCGTCGTCGTCGTCGTCGTCGTCGTCGTCGTCGTCGTCGTCGTCGTCGTCGTCGTCGTCGTCGTCGTCGTCGTCGTCGTCGTCGTCGTCGTCTACATTTTTACATTTTACATATTTACATGTTACATTTTAACATTTTTTATGATCAAGTCTTTCCCTTGCAACTGACCTGGTAGCCTCGTCTAGTATGAGGATGGATGGGATTTTCAGTAGAGCGCGGGCTATCCTCTGTTTCTGGCCCCCAGACACGGTAACTCCTCTCTCCCCCAGAATGGTACTGTAGCCATCAGGGAACTGTCGGATAAAACTGTCAGCATTGGCCAGCCCAGCAGCCTCGTACACCTGTGACAAAGATTAATTAAATTAGTAATACCAAACTAGTGACAGGTAATACAAACAAAGTAACATAGAATCAAACCAGCTACCTTCTGATTACAAGGCGAGTACAGCAGTACTATAATCACTCAACCACCAAGCTGACATAAAAACCGTCGTCGTCGTCGCCGTCGTCGTCGTCGTCGTCGTCGTCGTCGTCGTCGTCGTCGTCGTCGTCGTCGTCGTCGTCGTCGTCGTCGTCGTCGTCGTCGTCGTCGTCGTCGTCGTCGTCGTCGTCGTCGTCGTCGTCGTCGTCGTCGTCGTCGTCGTCGTCGTCGTCGTCGTCGTCGTCGTCGTCGTCGTCGTCGTCGTCGTCGTCGTCGTCGTCGTCGTCGTCGTCGTCGTCGTCGTCGTCGTCGTCGTCGTCGTCGTCGTCGTCGTCGTCGTCGTCGTCGTCGTCGTCGTCGTCGTCGTCGTCGTCGTCGTCGTCGTCGTCGTCGTCGTCGTCGTCGTCGTCGTCGTCGTCGTCGTCGTCGTCGTCGTCGTCGTCGTCGTCGTCGTCGTCGTCGTCGTCGTCGTCGTCGTCGTCGTCGTCGTCGTCGTCGTCGTCGTCGTCGTCGTCGTCGTCGTCGTCGTCGTCGTCGTCGTCGTCGTCGTCGTCGTCGTCGTCGTCGTCGTCGTCGTCGTCGTCGTCGTCGTCGTCGTCGTCGTCGTCGTCGTCGTCGTCGTCGTCGTCGTCGTCGTCGTCGTCGTCGTCGTCGTCGTCGTCGTCGTCGTCGTCGTCGTCGTCGTCGTCGTCGTCGTCGTCTACATTTTTACATTTTACATATTTACATGTTACATTTTAACATTTTTTATGATCAAGTCTTTCCCTTGCAACTGACCTGGTAGCCTCGTCTAGTATGAGGATGGATGGGATTTTCAGTAGAGCGCGGGCGATAGCTATCCTCTGTTTCTGGCCCCCAGACACGGTAACTCCTCTCTCCCCCAGAATGGTACTGTAGCCATCAGGGAACTGTCGGATAAAACTGTCAGCATTGGCCAGCCCAGCAGCCTCGTACACCTGTGACAAAGATTAATTAAATTAGTAATACCAAACTAGTGACAGGTAATACAAACAAAGTAACATAGAATCAAACCAGCTACCTTCTAATTACAAGGCGAGTACAGCAGTACTATAATCACTCAACCATCAAGCTGACATAAAAACTTTTACTCATACCAGTACTCATAACGTTTTTAATGTGTTACATTTTAACAAGTTACCTTTAAGCATGTTACATTTTAAAAGGTTACAATTTTACATGTTACATTTTTACATGTTACATTTAAGCATGTTACATTTTAAAATGTTACATTTTAACACGTTACATTTTAACATGTTACATTTTTACTTCTTATATTTCCACATGTTACATTTTTACATGTTACATTTTAACATGTTTTACGATCAAGTCATTCCCTTGCAACTGACCTGGTAGCCTCGTCTAGTATGAGGATGGATGGGATTTTCAGTAGAGCGCGGGCGATAGCTATCCTCTGTTTCTGGCCCCCAGACACGGTAACTCCTCTCTCCCCCAGAATGGTACTGTAGCCATCAGGGAACTGTCGGATAAAACTGTCAGCATTGGCCAGCCCAGCAGCCTCGTACACCTGTGACAAAGATTAATTAAATTAGTAATACCAAACTAGTGACAGGTAATACAAACAAAGTAACATAGAATCAAACCAGCTACCTTCTAATTACAAGGCGAGTACAGCAGTACTATAATCACTCAACCACCAAGCTGACATAAAAACTTTTACTCATACCAGTACTCATAACGTTTTTAATGTGTTACATTTTAACAAGTTACCTTTAAGCATGTTACATTTTAAAAGGTTACAATTTTACAAGTTACATTTTTACATGTTACATTTTAATATGTTACATTTTAACACGTTACATTTAAGCATGTTACATTTTAAAATGTTACATTTTAACACGTTACATTTTAACATGTTACATTTTTACTTCTTATATTTCCACATGTTACATTTTTACATGTTACATTTTAACATGTTTTACGATCAAGTCATTCCCTTGCAACTGACCTGGTAGCCTCGTCTAGTATGAGGATGGATGGGATTTTCAGTAGAGCGCGGGCGATAGCTATCCTCTGTTTCTGGCCCCCAGACACGGTAACTCCTCTCTCCCCCAGAATGGTACTGTAGCCATCAGGGAACTGTCGGATAAAACTGTCAGCATTGGCCAGCCCAGCAGCCTCGTACACCTGTGACAAAGATTAATTAAATTAGTAATACCAAACTAGTGACAGGTAATACAAACAAAGTAACATAGAATCAAACCAGCTACCTTCTAATTACAAGGCGAGTACAGCAGTACTATAATCACTCAACCATCAAGCTGACATAAAAACTTTTACTCATACCAGTACTCATAACGTTTTTAATGTGTTACATTTTAACAAGTTACCTTTAAGCATGTTACATTTTAAAAGGTTACAATTTTACATGTTACATTTTTACATGTTACATTTAAGCATGTTACATTTTAAAATGTTACATTTTAACACGTTACATTTTAACATGTTACATTTTTACTTCTTATATTTCCACATGTTACATTTTTACATGTTACATTTTAACATGTTTTACGATCAAGTCATTCCCTTGCAACTGACCTGGTAGCCTCGTCTAGTATGAGGATGGATGGGATTTTCAGTAGAGCGCGGGCGATAGCTATCCTCTGTTTCTGGCCCCCAGACACGGTAACTCCTCTCTCCCCCAGAATGGTACTGTAGCCATCAGGGAACTGTCGGATAAAACTGTCAGCATTGGCCAGCCCAGCAGCCTCGTACACCTGTGACAAAGATTAATTAAATTAGTAATACCAAACTAGTGACAGGTAATACAAACAAAGTAACATAGAATCAAACCAGCTACCTTCTAATTACAAGGCGAGTACAGCAGTACTATAATCACTCAACCACCAAGCTGACATAAAAACTTTTACTCATACCAGTACTCATAACGTTTTTAATGTGTTACATTTTAACAAGTTACCTTTAAGCATGTTACATTTTAAAAGGTTACAATTTTACAAGTTACATTTTTACATGTTACATTTTAATATGTTACATTTTAACACGTTACATTTAAGCATGTTACATTTTAAAATGTTACATTTTAACACGTTACATTTTAACATGTTACATTTTTACTTCTTATATTTCCACATGTTACATTTTTACATGTTACATTTTAACATGTTTTACGATCAAGTCATTCCCTTGCAACTGACCTGGTAGCCTCGTCTAGTATGAGGATGGATGGGATTTTCAGTAGAGCGCGGGCGATAGCTATCCTCTGTTTCTGGCCCCCAGACACGGTAACTCCTCTCTCCCCCAGAATGGTACTGTAGCCATCAGGGAACTGTCGGATAAAACTGTCAGCATTGGCCAGCCCAGCAGCCTCGTA
>NW_026542685.1:0-5000 GCF_028750875.1 Macrosteles quadrilineatus | reverse complement strand
GGTAGCCTCGTCTAGTATGAGGATGGATGGGATTTTCAGTAGAGCGCGGGCGATAGCTATCCTCTGTTTCTGGCCCCCAGACACGGTAACTCCTCTCTCCCCCAGAATGGTACTGTAGCCATCAGGGAACTGTCGGATAAAACTGTCAGCATTGGCCAGCCCAGCAGCCTCGTACACCTGTGACAAAGATTAATTAAATTAGTAATACCAAACTAGTGACAGGTAATACAAACAAAGTAACATAGAATCAAACCAGCTACCTTCTAATTACAAGGCGAGTACAGCAGTACTATAATCACTCAACCACCAAGCTGACATAAAAACTTTTACTCATACCAGTACTCATAACGTTTTTAATGTGTTACATTTTAACAAGTTACCTTTAAGCATGTTACATTTTAAAAGGTTACAATTTTACATGTTACATTTTTACATGTTACATTTAAGCATGTTACATTTTAAAATGTTACATTTTAACACGTTACATTTTAACATGTTACATTTTTACTTCTTATATTTCCACATGTTACATTTTTACATGTTACATTTTAACATGTTTTACGATCAAGTCATTCCCTTGCAACTGACCTGGTAGCCTCGTCTAGTATGAGGATGGATGGGATTTTCAGTAGAGCGCGGGCGATAGCTATCCTCTGTTTCTGGCCCCCAGACACGGTAACTCCTCTCTCCCCCAGAATGGTACTGTAGCCATCAGGGAACTGTCGGATAAAACTGTCAGCATTGGCCAGCCCAGCAGCCTCGTACACCTGTGACAAAGATTAATTAAATTAGTAATACCAAACTAGTGACAGGTAATACAAACAAAGTAACATAGAATCAAACCAGCTACCTTCTGATTACAAGGCGAGTACAGCAGTACTATAATCACTCAACCACCAAGCTGACATAAAAACCGTCGTCGTCGTCGTCGTCGTCGTCGTCGTCGTCGTCGTCGTCGTCGTCGTCGTCGTCGTCGTCGTCGTCGTCGTCGTCGTCGTCGTCGTCGTCGTCGTCGTCGTCGTCGTCGTCGTCGTCGTCGTCGTCGTCGTCGTCGTCGTCGTCGTCGTCGTCGTCGTCGTCGTCGTCGTCGTCGTCGTCGTCGTCGTCGTCGTCGTCGTCGTCGTCGTCGTCGTCGTCGTCGTCGTCGTCGTCGTCGTCGTCGTCGTCGTCGTCGTCGTCGTCGTCGTCGTCGTCGTCGTCGTCGTCGTCGTCGTCGTCGTCGTCGTCGTCGTCGTCGTCGTCGTCGTCGTCGTCGTCGTCGTCGTCGTCGTCGTCGTCGTCGTCGTCGTCGTCGTCGTCGTCGTCGTCGTCGTCGTCGTCGTCGTCGTCGTCGTCGTCGTCGTCGTCGTCGTCTACATTTTTACATTTTACATATTTACATGTTACATTTTAACATTTTTTATGATCAAGTCTTTCCCTTGCAACTGACCTGGTAGCCTCGTCTAGTATGAGGATGGATGGGATTTTCAGTAGAGCGCGGGCGATAGCTATCCTCTGTTTCTGGCCCCCAGACACGGTAACTCCTCTCTCCCCCAGAATGGTACTGTAGCCATCAGGGAACTGTCGGATAAAACTGTCAGCATTGGCCAGCCCAGCAGCCTCGTACACCTGTGACAAAGATTAATTAAATTAGTAATACCAAACTAGTGACAGGTAATACAAACAAAGTAACATAGAATCAAACCAGCTACCTTCTAATTACAAGGCGAGTACAGCAGTACTATAATCACTCAACCACCAAGCTGACATAAAAACTTTTACTCATACCAGTACTCATAACGTTTTTAATGTGTTACATTTTAACAAGTTACCTTTAAGCATGTTACATTTTAAAAGGTTACAATTTTACATGTTACATTTTTACATGTTACATTTAAGCATGTTACATTTTAAAATGTTACATTTTAACACGTTACATTTTAACATGTTACATTTTTACTTCTTATATTTCCACATGTTACATTTTTACATGTTACATTTTAACATGTTTTACGATCAAGTCATTCCCTTGCAACTGACCTGGTAGCCTCGTCTAGTATGAGGATGGATGGGATTTTCAGTAGAGCGCGGGCGATAGCTATCCTCTGTTTCTGGCCCCCAGACACGGTAACTCCTCTCTCCCCCAGAATGGTACTGTAGCCATCAGGGAACTGTCGGATAAAACTGTCAGCATTGGCCAGCCCAGCAGCCTCGTACACCTGTGACAAAGATTAATTAAATTAGTAATACCAAACTAGTGACAGGTAATACAAACAAAGTAACATAGAATCAAACCAGCTACCTTCTGATTACAAGGCGAGTACAGCAGTACTATAATCACTCAACCACCAAGCTGACATAAAAACCGTCGTCGTCGTCGTCGTCGTCGTCGTCGTCGTCGTCGTCGTCGTCGTCGTCGTCGTCGTCGTCGTCGTCGTCGTCGTCGTCGTCGTCGTCGTCGTCGTCGTCGTCGTCGTCGTCGTCGTCGTCGTCGTCGTCGTCGTCGTCGTCGTCGTCGTCGTCGTCGTCGTCGTCGTCGTCGTCGTCGTCGTCGTCGTCGTCGTCGTCGTCGTCGTCGTCGTCTACATTTTTACATTTTACATATTTACATGTTACATTTTAACATTTTTATGATCAAGTCTTTCCCTTGCAACTGACCTGGTAGCCTCGTCTAGTATGAGGATGGATGGGATTTTCAGTAGAGCGCGGGCGATAGCTATCCTCTGTTTCTGGCCCCCAGACACGGTAACTCCTCTCTCCCCCAGAATGGTACTGTAGCCATCAGGGAACTGTCGGATAAAACTGTCAGCATTGGCCAGCCCAGCAGCCTCGTACACCTGTGACAAAGATTAATTAAATTAGTAATACCAAACTAGTGACAGGTAATACAAACAAAGTAACATAGAATCAAACCAGCTACCTTCTAATTACAAGGCGAGTACAGCAGTACTATAATCACTCAACCATCAAGCTGACATAAAAACTTTTACTCATACCAGTACTCATAACGTTTTTAATGTGTTACATTTTAACAAGTTACCTTTAAGCATGTTACATTTTAAAAGGTTACAATTTTACATGTTACATTTTTACATGTTACATTTAAGCATGTTACATTTTAAAATGTTACATTTTAACACGTTACATTTTAACATGTTACATTTTTACTTCTTATATTTCCACATGTTACATTTTTACATGTTACATTTTAACATGTTTTACGATCAAGTCATTCCCTTGCAACTGACCTGGTAGCCTCGTCTAGTATGAGGATGGATGGGATTTTCAGTAGAGCGCGGGCGATAGCTATCCTCTGTTTCTGGCCCCCAGACACGGTAACTCCTCTCTCCCCCAGAATGGTACTGTAGCCATCAGGGAACTGTCGGATAAAACTGTCAGCATTGGCCAGCCCAGCAGCCTCGTACACCTGTGACAAAGATTAATTAAATTAGTAATACCAAACTAGTGACAGGTAATACAAACAAAGTAACATAGAATCAAACCAGCTACCTTCTAATTACAAGGCGAGTACAGCAGTACTATAATCACTCAACCACCAAGCTGACATAAAAACTTTTACTCATACCAGTACTCATAACGTTTTTAATGTGTTACATTTTAACAAGTTACCTTTAAGCATGTTACATTTTAAAAGGTTACAATTTTACAAGTTACATTTTTACATGTTACATTTTAATATGTTACATTTTAACACGTTACATTTAAGCATGTTACATTTTAAAATGTTACATTTTAACACGTTACATTTTAACATGTTACATTTTTACTTCTTATATTTCCACATGTTACATTTTTACATGTTACATTTTAACATGTTTTACGATCAAGTCATTCCCTTGCAACTGACCTGGTAGCCTCGTCTAGTATGAGGATGGATGGGATTTTCAGTAGAGCGCGGGCGATAGCTATCCTCTGTTTCTGGCCCCCAGACACGGTAACTCCTCTCTCCCCCAGAATGGTACTGTAGCCATCAGGGAACTGTCGGATAAAACTGTCAGCATTGGCCAGCCCAGCAGCCTCGTACACCTGTGACAAAGATTAATTAAATTAGTAATACCAAACTAGTGACAGGTAATACAAACAAAGTAACATAGAATCAAACCAGCTACCTTCTGATTACAAGGCGAGTACAGCAGTACTATAATCACTCAACCACCAAGCTGACATAAAAACCGTCGTCGTCGTCGTCGTCGTCGTCGTCGTCGTCGTCGTCGTCGTCGTCGTCGTCGTCGTCGTCGTCGTCGTCGTCGTCGTCGTCGTCGTCGTCGTCGTCGTCGTCGTCGTCGTCGTCGTCGTCGTCGTCGTCGTCGTCGTCGTCGTCGTCGTCGTCGTCGTCGTCGTCGTCGTCGTCGTCGTCGTCGTCGTCGTCGTCGTCGTCGTCGTCGTCGTCGTCGTCGTCGTCGTCGTCGTCGTCGTCGTCGTCGTCGTCGTCGTCGTCGTCGTCGTCGTCGTCGTCGTCGTCGTCGTCGTCGTCGTCGTCGTCGTCGTCGTCGTCGTCGTCGTCGTCGTCGTCGTCGTCGTCGTCGTCGTCGTCGTCGTCGTCGTCGTCGTCGTCGTCGTCGTCGTCGTCGTCGTCGTCGTCGTCGTCGTCGTCGTCGTCGTCGTCGTCGTCGTCGTCGTCGTCGTCGTCGTCGTCGTCGTCGTCGTCGTCGTCTACATTTTTACATTTTACATATTTACATGTTACATTTTAACATTTTTTATGATCAAGTCTTTCCCTTGCAACTGACCTGGTAGCCTCGTCTAGTATGAGGATGGATGGGATTTTCAGTAGAGCGCGGGCGATAGCTATCCTCTGTTTCTGGCCCCCAGACACGGTAACTCCTCTCTCCCCCAGAATGGTACTGTAGCCATCAGGGAACTGTCGGATAAAACTGTCAGCATTGGCCAGCCCAGCAGCCTCGTACACCTGTGACAAAGATTAATTAAATTAGTAATACCAAACTAGTGACAGGTAATACAAACAAAGTAACATAGAATCAAACCAGCTACCTTCTGAT